>NW_011887788.1:784996-798088 GCF_000806365.1 Fopius arisanus | reverse complement strand
TATGGAATTTTGGAAAATAGATTGTAAATTTATATTGTTTTAAAAGATGATTACAAAATTAGCGAGTTATTTTCAGTTTTTAATCCGCGTAATTTCTGGTACTCCGGTGAAATTTCGGATTTGAATTTCGGATTTCGGATTGATAATTTTTACTGGATTCCTCTCTCTACCTGCAAATTAATAGTCCACGAACGGTGTACTAGCATTTCTAGATTTATATGAAGATAATGAAACAATTTGGAGTACAAATCAACTATTTCGCAGGAATGCTTAATATTTCCAGGAATTTCTAATGGAATGCTATTTGGCGAGTCGACCAATGAAAAACGTCAGACTATCAAGCATTATTAAAACATTTTAGTAAGACCTCGGTGGGATTTTCCATGTTTGCTCGTGTCTGCTTTTTCATTCAATTGCAACTAATGGGAGGTGCACGGTGAGTGTATCAAGAGCGTCGAATATAATTGTGCACTCGTGTGAACGTTGAACTCGATTCAACGAGTATTTCATTCACTGTCACACCCTAGGGTTTTTCATACTGAAATCCGCGGAAACCCGACGACCTCGTGACCTTGATGGAGATGCTATACAATGTCGCGGTTTTCTTCCATTTCTTCCAAAGAAATCGCGATCCATTGAATTAGGCAAATTTTCATAACTTTTTCAGCTTTTGAATTTTCACTGGTACACGTTTGAAAAATAAATATTTTAATGGCAATATGAATAGAAAGTCAGGTGCAAGAGGGATTCAATGAGATACCGTCAACAATTATTTATGCCGTTAAATTGCAGATTATATTTTTTGCGGAACGATTTTTTAATAGATGATAAATTCTCAAAACATGGAAATCAAATTGAAATTATATAAATTAATTCTGGATATAAATATTTGCAATATTCCGGGATTTGTTTCTAAATCAAATTGTTCATTGAATTATTACTGGAAATAAATACTGAAAATTAAAAATTAGAACTAGAAGTTTCTTATGAAAATGACATCGCGAGGTAATTATCGCGATTCGCGAATTCTGAAGTGAAAAATAATAATTGAAGTGTAAATTTCGCGGAGAAGAATTGAATGTTACTCCCGTAGGTTGGGACATGAACCGAAAACTTGGAAAAGCCAAAGTATAACGTCTCAGGGTGGAGAAAACGGAAGGGCGCTCGAGTTGAAAGAAACTCTGGATATAACATTCTCCCTTTTGACTAGTTCCATTGGTCACCCCCTGGGCTAAAGTTTTCTCCCTGTATATACATATATGTATCCCTTTATATATACAAGAGACAGCGAGACGGAGCTTCCGACAGATTCGTTGGTTCGTCTTTCATGTCGTCATTGTTGTCTCGGTCTTTTGATAATATTATATTTTCTCGGACAAAAAAGATTTCTTATTACCAGAAAATGTCACCTGATTCTAGGATTCTCTCCTAATGAGAATTAATGGGCATGAGTTGATACTGAATTCATTCAATCTTTTATATTTTTATCGAATTCAAATTTAATTCTGACGCGGAAGAATTGATTAAAAAATACACGGGAATTCTCTTTATTAGTACACGGGTAAAAAAAAAATGGAATCGGAATATTTTTTCCAGATTTTCAAAAAATTTTGGGAAGACTTTTCAGACATTTTTTTTTATGATACAAAAAAAATTGGAAAACAAAACAATTTTATTTTTGGGAACGGTTTTGAAAAAGTTTTCAAAAACTTGAATAGGAATTTTTTTTATAATTTCAATGACGTATTTTTTGAGAATATCGAAAAATCCAAAAAAGAAGATTACAATAATATAATTAAAAGAAAAAATGATATTCGTAAAAATTTCTAGAAAATTATAAAAGAAATTTTCCGAGACAAATTTTCGAAAAATTTTTCAAAACATTTCCTAAAAAATAAAATTGTTTCCCGATTTTTTTTTCTTTCAAAAGAAAAATTTTCCGAAAAGTTTTCCAGAGATTTTAAAGATATGGAAAAACTATTCCGATTACAATTTTTTTTTTAACCCAGGATAATCGAGAGAGAAAGTAAACAAAATATAAATACCCGACGTAATATATAGCCGTGCGAATAATTACAAATCCCTGAGAAATACTTCCCCCCGGAGTGAAAAGAACATGATTTTAACGAGACACGGAGAATCAAATATTCCGAGCAATCAAATCCAAACCATTTGCGTGATGATTCGTCTCGTGAACCATAGCAAAAGCTATACATGAGCCACGAAGTGATTTATGTGGGTTGATGGGTACATCCCGTCGTGACCAAGACAGAGCGTAATCACTTACACTGAATTCTATCCTCTATCCGGTTCCAAGTGGCTGGAAAGGCGTACATGGGGTGGAATTGGGAGGATTCACACATAGACCACCCTTCTCGATTCCTCTTCACTTGCCAGGGAGAAAAGGCACCCATAAATCCCTATCCAGAATGTTATAGAAACGTATCCGCCAACACGTGCCATTGTTTGCCACCCTCACTCGCCCATTCAACATCCTCCAATTGATTCACCCATTATTTTTAATTCTCACTTTCAAGTACGTAATTCCATCGCTCTTCACTACTAGCTCAACGCATTTTTCTTTAATTCCCATTTTTTTAAATACGCGATTTAAATACTCTCTAATCGGTACTATATACCAAGAACCTCATAATTCAAATAAATTATTCAATAATTGAAAATAATTAATCATAACAGGTCAAGCCTGTTTAATTTGTTCATTGAGGATTATCGATTGATATTTAAATCAATGACTTCTATTAATTTTCATCGACTCTTCTTTAGAGAGAAAGGAATGGGGTATTATCGGTGAATTGTATCGTACAGAGATTTTAGTTTGAGGATCGTTTACTTGTACTGCCAATCACAGGACCGAAAAACTCTCAGGGGAATAGAAACTCTGAAACCCCATGGTTCTACCTCTTTTATCTGCACCCCGAGCAGACATCTACCCGAAAATTTACCCTCCGGAACTACCGAGACTAGAGAGACGAATAAAGCAAACAAGCGGATCGACTTGGATCCCCAATTCCCGGTTATCACTCATGTGTCTAGAGAAAAAAAAAGACACGAGGCAAAGTGACACGTTAAAATCGGTAAATCAAAGACCAACCCCGTGGTCCTTTATTTTTTTCAAAATTTGACGCTCAACGACACCGCGATTTGAATTTCCCAAAGGATTACACAGGAAGCGGTTGAGAAGGGAAAAAAAAAAATGGAAAAACAGGTCGGAAAGCAGATGGAAATCGGCTGTGAGATTGCCAAATGCTTGACCGACTTCTTTTGTTGTTGTTCCCTCGTTTTTCCGACAGAGATGTGCGAGAAAATGAGAGCTCTGTGTCAATTTTTTTTTTTCGCTCTCTCCTCCTTTTACTACTCTCGTTTATCACTGTTTTTCCATTTTGGTATGAACGAGTTGAGGTGTTTTTTTTTATTTTGAGGCTTTTTTTCACACTTACTTTGCCATCTGGACTGCATACTTTGATCCCAGCTAGAGAGACTATCAGAAGAACGGGGGTAGACCGATCGCTGTGCTGAAACAGATAATTAATATATTTATTATTATTTATTATTATATTTATTTATTATATTTATTTATTATTATTTAAACAGATAATTAATATATTTATTATTATTTATTATTATAGTTATTTATTATATTTATTTATTATTATTTAATTCTCTGCAACATTCCCTGGGCTTTCGTCATCGGTTAATCTCATTTTTGTTAATGAACGTTTTTTGATTCAATTTATAGATTAAACGATTTCAGTGGGACTAGACAGAAAAAATGTCTAGGATTCATATGATTGAATACCGATCTTTGATGGGGAATATTTTCTTTTCTCGCGTAATTATTCTGTGATTAGGTCATTCGTTATCTTCATACATCAATAACTCACGGATTCGTGCGGTGGATACGAAAAATACAAAGGGATTTCCAAATGATGTCATCAGAACACTTGCGTGACTCACAAATCATTCGATTCAAAATCCCGTACAATCGATTGTAGAACGGATTTTCTCGTATTTGCAGTCGATCAGAGATAACGAAAAAAATCCCTGAACACATTCCCCAGATTAATTATCATCAATACGAAAAATCGAATTAACCGGAACTAATAATGAAAATACCCGGGTAAAAAAATAATTGTAATCGGAATATTTTTTCCAAATTTTCAAAAAATTTCTGGAAAACTTTTCAGAATTTTTTTTTTTGAAACAAAAAAAAATGGGGGAACAGAAATTGTTTTGGGAAATGTTTTAAAGAATTTGAATTTTTTTTTAATAATTTTCTAGCAATTTTTGAGAATATAATTTTTTTTTTATTATACTGTTGTTTTCTTACTCTTTTAATTTTTCAATATTCTCAAAAAATACGCCATCGAATTTATTTTAAAAAAATTCCTATTTAAATTTTTGAAAAATATATCAAAAGCCTTCCCAAAAATAAAATTGTTTTGTTTCCCGATTTTTTTTGTTTCATAAAAAAAAATTCTGAAAAGTTTTCCAAAAATTTTAGGAAAATTTGGAAAAAATATTCCGATTACAATTTCTTTTTACCCGGGTAATGAGATGATTATAAAATTGAAAATACATTATGAAAAATCGTCGGATTAACGGATTATTTTTTGTTGTGTTTTTTTCTATCCAAAAAATCCGCCTGCATATTTTTTTCCCTTCCGTCTCGGGCGACTTTTTAATCACCCTTGGTGAAAACAAAGCCGGTGCTAGTAGATGCCGGGGAACAACCCGTCAAAAGGACAAAATGCATCCGACCAACCGGTGAACAACGGGAATACCCTTTCATCCTACTTCCTCTTGGTTATTAGAACGATCCAATCGTTCCAGGGAGCTTGGCACATTTTTCCCTCCTTTCTATTCCCCGACCCCCGTTTTTTTTTTCAATATTTGCTGAGGACTCATTTAGTTTTACATCAGTGCATGTCCTTTACACTAGCCTACGGGTTGCCCCTCAGAACTGGAGAAATTAATAATTGAACAACACAAAGAGACGAGAGAATATGCGGTTTTATCATCAGATTTAAATAAAAAAATATTTCACTCTCGGAATCGAAATTAGTCCTGGGGAATAGTTGACAGAATATATAATTTAATAATAATATATAATTTGATTTATAATAATAAAAAGATAATAAGAAGAGCTTTAATTTTTATGTACCTCAATCGTTGCGATTTTTTTTTTAATCATCAAATTCGTTTGTGATTTTGAAATTATGGGGAATCGCTATTTTATTTTGTTTTTGGTCGGTTTTTTATCTCGAATTTGATAGAAATTTTATTTTTCCGATCGATTTTATGCTCTTATTCTATCTTAGGAGTTCTAATTGATTTCAATTCGATTCGGAGAGGGGAGAACTTCCAATGAGAGAATGACAAATCCCATACCGATTTCTATCAAATCAATCGGGACTTTAATATCGTACAGCAAAATGCACCGACGATTCGTCGCTCAGATTGTCAGTTTATGACACCGGGCAACCTGAAATAACCATTACCCCTCGGAAATTTATGAATTCATTTCCAGCAGACGTTTTCTGCAAATGATGTCAAGGGTGCATAATAAATGGCTTGTCGTAGCATCCTAATTCCCTCAGACTTCAAGCCGAGTCGAAAAAGCATTTTTCCTTCATTCAACATTAACGGCCCTTTCACGGTGTCACTCCCGCTACCGGACAAGTGGGATTCCCTCTTTCTCCGTGGTATATAATATATTACCAAGTGAATGCTGTCGTACCCAGAGCGAAATACATACAGATTTCATCGGGCATTGTCATCATTTTTTAATGATAAGAATTATCTATTCAATCTATTCTCATCCAAACAAATGATATTTTTGTATATCTCGAAATTTCTCGAAATATATCGAAATGCCTCGAAATATCTCGAAAGACCAGGTTAATTATAGAAACCAATTAATTTGATTAATATCGGGGCTGAAGTATCAAAATATTTACGATAACTGGTAGGGTGGAGGGAGTGGGTGGTGGGAGGGTGAAGGGGGTAGATATATCGAACTGGGATGGTCACACAAATCGATTGGGAACACCCTCTCGACGGCTTACCACACGTTGTAGCATCAGAAGGATTCCACACGGGAGCTATTTACTCACTTAATAGGGTATAACGGAACAGTCATCGATTGATTGACGGGGGGATGAAACGCATCCCTCTGCGCGAATATATAGTAATGCCAGAGAGTGGCAACAACTTGGGGGTATGTGCCCTGAAAGCATTGTCATCGGTTTCTGGCAATCGGACATAAAATATCAAATTTCTGCGGTACAATGTAATTCATCATTCCACCGGCAAACATCATACATCGTTAATTTTCCATTTTGCTGAGTGAGTTGCATTTATTAATTTATTAATTCGGAGTGATTGATAGTGACGGTTTCTGGATGCATCCTTTCAATTTATCTGGTCAATGTTTTTGATGATAACCGATTTTATTCCATTTTCGATTGACCGACGTGCGGATGGCTTTTCGGGAAATCAATGGATTTCATTAAAGTTATTGATTTTGATTTTATAAAGGGTCATACGCTAATAATGGGAAATAGTACCCGCGTAAAAAAATTGGAATCGGAATATTTTTTTCAATTTTTCAAAAAATTTCTGGGAAACTTTTCAGAAAATTTTTTTTATGAAAAAAAATCGGAAAGCAAAACAATTTTATTTTTGGGAAAGGTTTTGAAAAATTTTCCAAAAATGTAAATAGGAAATTTTTTTTATAATTTCGATGGCGTATTCTTTAAGAATATTGAAAAATTTAAAAAGTAAGAAAACCACAGTATAATTTAAAAAAAATTATATTCGCAAAAATTTCTAGAAAATGATAAAAAAAATTTTGCGAAACAGATTTTTGAAAAATTTTTCAAAACATTTCCCAAAAATACAATTGTTTTGTTTCCCGATTTTTTTTGTTTCAAAAAAAAAAATTTCAATCCAATTGATCAATTCAATTGCAACTCGAAGACTGTCCATTTTTCTTGAATTCATCGCTCATTGGGCTGCAATGCACTGAATTGGGAAGCGCGGGAAAATGGGAAGATGAAAATTTCATGGGTATTTTCCTGCTCGCTCGACTGGCGATATGCATGTGAATGTGAATGGACGTTTAATGGATGTTATCGTTAGACGCGGAAAAAATTGAAAAAGTTTTGAAAATTCATTCGCCGGTAAGGATGCCCGATATTAAATCCAAGAAGGCCCTCGTGGAAGAGGTTTGAGTAGCCTCTCGAGACTTCTCGTCGTGGAAACGCCCGGGTGCCACGGAGATATTGGACTTTCAAAATAGGGTCATGGAAGTGAAGATGTTCACGGACTGACAATAAGAGATTTTCCAGATTACCTGGCCATTTCGTTCTCGATCTCGATAGTAATTGTATATTTCAGCAACTTATAAATTGGCCAATTGCAGTAATGATGTCGAACAAGTGGAAAAATCCTCAATATCTTTCTCTATTATTGTATAATTATTTTTCTCGAGTATCCACTGGAGTTTTGACTGCATTAAACTCAGATTATGCCTTTGGAGGTCGTTATCGAAATACTTCGATTCGAAAGGGGGAATGAAGCACTTGAGAAAATAAGCATCTTCCTCAAGGGCTTCATAATGGTTGTGAATGATGATAACTTCTGCAGTTGGGGGGTGATTCCGTAAAAAATGAAAGTATCGACGGTGAGATTTTACAAGGCAATTATTTTTTTTCGCGTATTTCTCTGTTCTCTAGAAGTTCCCAACTTTCCAACTAAAGTCGTCAATCGACTCATAACTCATCCCTTTTCCATCAAGAGATCGATTTGTCATTACGATGTACCACTTCTAATGGAAGATCAATGTAGACACGACAATGAAATGATCAATCACGTCAGAGCACTTGCGAATCCGCCAAAAAATTCGCGCCCTTTCCAAATTTTTTTTTCCATTCCGCGGAAAAGCACGCGATGTTTTGATTTTTTTTAGGCCTGACCTTTTTGCGAAATGATAAGAGTATTCAACGGACAGACCGAATTTATCGCCCAGGGGATTTAATTTCAGACTGCACTGACTGTTCAGATATAAACGATTTATCGATTAGCATTCTAGAAACGAGGAGATCTCCTGCAGATCAAGGGGTTCATGGTCCTCTCGGGACAGATTTCTACACTGCGGAAGAGACGTGATGCCCGTAAGAAGAAAGTTCTTTGGCTTTGTTATGCCATGTTTGCTGTCCGACATAAAATCTAATTCCATAACGAGAGCTGACTCATTTCTCACCTCCGCTCAGGTAACCGCACGAATACATATCGTATTACCTACAACATTTTTTTCTACCAACTTTTAATTATAACAAAATGCGAAATTACATTTGCTAAAATTTCCAGCGATACGTGCCCGAGTGAAAACGACAGTCTAGTAAATGAATTCTTCAAATGTTACTCGTAATTTTCCTGCGAGTAGTGAATTGATTTTTTAAATTGATAACGCGATTAATTTAATTATCATAATAATAAGAATATTCCACACATTTTTGGTTTATGATATATTATTTTCGGAATATTAAAAAAGAGTTTATTACTTCACAAAGCTGATGTGATTATAATCCTCGCCTTCAGCCGAGATAATAAAATCACGTGCGTGGAAAAATCCTTATCATCGAGCTTGCGGTGTACATCGCGTCATGAAACGCGAAATTTTAATCAGACGAGATGAAATTGAAATCCGCGACTGAACGTCGCGAGTCAAATATATATTCATCACCTTCAATTCCCAAAAGCTATTGGAATTTTTTTTCCTGCACTAATCTGTTAATTTTCCTAAAATTAAATCAACTATGAATTTCTTTTTCACATGCGATTTAATTATCAACCGCGCGATTTCTTAAATTCGACTGAGGATTTTAGTCATAAATTCTGGCAGGATGATTACGTTTCCATAATATTCACACGAAACTACCGGAAGTATCGACCCTCATCAGTTGATGTTGAAGAAACCTGGGGGAAAGCTCATTTCGATGCATCCTCAACTGCTCAGAAACACGGAGGAATATCATGAACCTCATTGAGAGGGATGAAGCCATCCTCTGTTGACTTGAAACATCAGGTGAAGAGAGAAAGAGTCATGAGCGAGATTTTGCATATTCAAACGTACGCCTCAGGCAGACCCATGAACATGCGTCGTTCCTTTCAATTATTACGATTAATTAAGCCGTAACAAGACCGTCAGTTAGTACAGAAGAGGGAATCGAGGGAGGACTTAATTATTGTCACTATTACCGACCAAGAATTATTTCTCGTTTAGTTTTTTTCTTTCTCTCTCTCTTCAATATCTTTCTCTCTCGTTGCTCATGCCCGCGAAAGATAATAATTAAAAATGATTGCTATTTTAATTCTGAGGATTCCCTGAAATTCATTTCTGTTGTAATTATTTTTGCGGTTGCAGACGGCGAATGCCTGTTACATATTCAGAGGAGGGGTGAATGAAGAAATTGTGGAAAACTGGAGATGTGGGGTAACTACCCTGGACCTTCTAAAAATTCAATTCAAGATCGAATCACGAACGCTTCGACGATCTAACGGATGCATTACACGTCGTAACGAGAGGATATTACAGTAAATTTTGAAATTTCTCTCAAATTTTCGTTGCAATTTATTTTATTCATCTCTTCAACCCAGAGATTTCCGAAGAGAAAAAAATCGGAGAATTCATTGGTAAATATTATTACAACAATTTGTAGAAATAAATGATTTTTATAAAATTGATTGCTAATTATGAAAAAATCTTAATTCGTGCGATCCAATGACTCGATATATATTATGAATAATTAATTAATTAATCGTTATTATTATCGATTGTTAATTTATATTGGTTGTTATTTAATACGGGCTGTGGGATATGGAATTATTTGTGTGGAGATTATAATTTAGGAGCGAGTGGTAGTGCACGTGATTCTGGAATTACAGAGACTCTGTGATATGCCGTATTGGTTTCACTGAGCGATTATAAATGGGTACTAAACTCAATGGACCAATATTCATACCCCTGCATGATCTAATCCCAGGTTCACTAATTACTCGAGTCGCTTGATCAGTGTGACCGGCTTCTTGTAGCAGACGACTCCAACTATAATAATTCCTAGACCGAAACCCAACTGCACGGTTTAATTAACTATCACTGATCATCCCTGCTGTTAGAAATTTTATCAATTTCCAATAACGATATTATTCCAATTCTCGATATATTCTCGTTTTTGGTGGAAATAACGATCGATTGAAAAATCGTTCGTCACGGTTCAATGGAATTTTAAAATAGAATAATTCATTTTTTCAATCGATTTCTTTAATTATTTTTTAAATTATTTTTTGAATTTCATTATTTTTTATTAATTTTTTATTTTTATTATTTTCGAATTTTATAAATCAATAGATTAATCAATAAATAATGGATTAATCTGGAATTGATTATTTTAGAATTTATCCTCGATCTCGAATAATTTTGAGTAGCAGAAAAAAATTAATCATGACAATTATTTTTTTTTATGAAACTTCCCCGAATTTTTTTCGCATTTACTGATACGAAATTGCGATTTGAATGGAAATAGGAAGTATTTTAAAATTATGGTAGTAGTAAATTAATTGAAGAGTAGAATTAAATTTCTCGAGTTAATGTACAAGTAATTGATGTCTTTATCGGAGGTGTTTGTGAGAATGTGAGGTACCTAAAATTGACAGAATGGAAACTCACCCCACATGCTCACCGAAGCGTTAACACGCCAAGTCGTTAAATAGTGAGTTTACAAAGGGGAATGAGAGCATCCACCAAAGGTCGAAGAATTTCTCGTCTGTGGCATACCTTCGAGTGAAATGGCAAGTCACTAGTCTCTGTTTACGTAAAATCCACCCCGAGGAACTTAAACCCCCCGAAAAGACGCGGAAAAGGCGTGGAGCTACCATCCGCCTTTTTGACTCTCACCCCCAACTTGCGGTATGTACCAATAGTGTGTGCACTGTGCATGAACTGGGTTTATTTATCAAACAATTCGACAAGAGTCTGAATAATTCGCAAAATGCTAATTGCACTCGATCTTTTATCGGAGGATTTCGCAAACACTTTATCGTCGGTGAATAAATCAGTTTTTCAATGGCAACTCAATCAGACCCAATTAACTATTGGACTAATTATGAAACGAGATTTTAAGATAGTTACTGTATTTTATCGAATTTATTCTGATAGTTAGTGATTTTTTTAGGAATGCGTTACGGATTTTATTTTTCTGTTATTCCCTCGTTTCGGTTTTCTCCCTTTTATGTACTGTGGTATGTAATATATAGAATTTTTCAACTCCATGTGCGGATTGTATTTTTGCGTGTAAGCACGGACGTTAATGCCAGCTAGGAAAAATTTATCGGTAATAACAATTTAATGGTCGCCACGCTAATTACTTTGGTATTGATATAAAATTTTTACACTCAAAATTTCAGAGGGACTGAACATTTTCAACGAATAAAATTTTTAATGATTGTAAACAATTATTTCTTAATTGACGAAAGTCAATAAAAAAATGATTGTTTAATTGAATTTAAAAAAAATGCAATATAGGATTTTTAGATATTTTTCGGGTTATAATTTCTTGGTGATTTTAGTTCATGGGTTTCAATGAAAGAATTGAATGCACAAATTGTCGGCAGTTGAACGATTTTCAATGTTTTACTTGTTCCATGGAAAAAAGGTGTACCCTGATGGACACTTTTTGTTCTCCCTTTCTTTTTGTTCTATTCATGGCGCGCGAAAAATAGTGTCCGAGTGTACACAGGCAAACATCTGCGAACAATGAACGCGGTTATACCGGATTTGATGGCATGAATTTTTTTTTCAAAACAAACAGTCAAGTCCAAATGTATTGATCGACTGAAACAATCGATAACTCGTCGAGAATTTCGCGGACGTTCCCTACGAAGCAGTCCAAATTAATTGCAACGTAATAAATTACTCATTTGCCAATTTTCTATAAACCAATCATTAAATATTGCTTACGCCTGCATAAACTTGAAGCAATTGTGAAAAACGAGGAAATAATCTTTATGCTTTCCGCAATATAAACCATGAAATTATTGAACAAGTAATTTTTTCCTTGTTCTTGACTTTTATGGGAGGACCGCGGAGACAAAGCTGCTCACAATATAATCAGATCAGATCGACATAAAATGTATCGATTGAAAAAAACTTATCAAATCGAATTACTTGTTCGAGCGAAACTGTACGGCAGAGATTTATTTATACGCGTACCCATACACCCATAAATGCATCCCATGAAAACTTCATGAAATGTTCCCAGAAGTAATAAAACATGGAGATATCATGGATTTTCCACTTCTCCACTGAGTCATTACAATATCTCTCCTTCAGATCAGAGAATAATAAAAATTGAAGTAATCGCGATAAATCCGTTCGAAGAAGAAATCATACCAAATCGATAAAAATAAAGCAGTCTCAAATAAAAAATAAATTCAATACAAAATAAATCCCACAGAAATCCCCTCCACGTGTCCTAAATTTTTTAACACCAACCATTCAATCTCTCTATCTAGAAAATGAAATAGTATTTGCAATTCAAACGCAAAACGACAAAACGAAATAATTTAAATTCGCGATAAATATCCCCAAATAAATAATTTTATCATTTCCACCATCCTGAGCAGTCGATTTAGTTAATGCAATTCCACCGTTGCAGAGACATAAACTAATCAATGAAAATTCTGGAAGCTCTCACTATAGTCCGAGGACTGGTGATTCCTCGGATTATACGTCCATCGAATTAATGGAAGGAAATGAGAATCCGTGTCGGGCGTGAATGAACATCGATTCCCTTCTAGGCATAATCGATACATAATTGGATTTCTCTGGCATCCTTTTCACCCAATTATAAGCTCAAGTCAAGTCTAAAATCAATTAAAAATGGCCCAGAGTTGGAATAATCCTCTGGAAATTAATCCAAGCAGCCTAAAACAATTTCTCCACTCTCTTCACGGTTTTTTGTTAAACATTCAACAGACAGATTTTGCGTCAATTAACTGATGAACAGGGGG